>NW_027667470.1:1387500-1395000 GCF_963924665.1 Micromys minutus | reverse complement strand
CACAACTAGAGCGCGGGGTGGGCGCTCACCCGAGTCCCTTCTCAGACAAGGGACGTCAACAGAACCTCTGTTCACCGCCCGTCCGCTCCTCGACCCCCCTTTTTCTCCGGACTTCTCCACACGAGACCGGCACAGATCGACACGGGAAAAACGAGACACACAGCGAGGCGGAGCACAGAAGGCACGCACGGGTACGGGAAACGCCACCGCCGACTCAGAAGCGGGCACCTTGGGGGTCAAAAGCCTGGAACGCTCCAGGAGCACCGAACGAGGTCAGCCAGAGCTGGACGCGAGCGCACGCCAAACGGGAAAGGGCACGCACCGCAACGGATCGACCACCCCTACCCCGACGCGGAGAAGAGGGACGAGCGAGACAAGGAGCGGAACCGCAGCAGCACGACAGAGCGCGCCTGACGCGTCCGCAGGGACACCGCGAACCACAACGGGAGGTGCGCGGGGGTCGACGCACGGGCCGGATAGCCGCACCCCTGGCCTTCCACACGCCATCGGTAGGGATGGGGTGGAGAGACGAGGGGCCCGCTGGCAGAACGAGAAGAGCGGGCGCCATTCGCAATACAAATGACCATTCGCCATGAATGTCCGTCCCTCGCCTGGCGCGGCTTAGGCCCCGGCCCGAAGAGAACGCAGGAGCACCACATCGATCCAACGGGAGCGACACAGGACAGCGGGAACGAGTCAGACAGTACTCGGGAAAGACGGGTTAACGAGAGCGAGCAGAGCGAGAGCAAGCACGGCAGGAACAAAAAGCACCGGACAAACGGCCACAAAAAAAAAAAAAAAAAAAAAAAAAAAAAGCACGGAGGACCAAAAATAAAAAAAGTGCACTCGGGAGGCACGTGGCAGAATGACCCGGACAGGCTAGGAGAGAGATTCGGGAACTCTCATTTAAAAAAAAAAAAAAAAAAAAAAAAAAAAAAAAAAAAAAAGCACAGACCCAAAAAAGAAAAAAGCGCACTCGGGAGGCATGTGGCAGAACGACCCGGACACAGCGAGCACACAACTACGGGAGATTCCGGAACGCTCCAAATAAAAAAAAAAAAAAAAAAAAAAAAAAAAGCCAGTTAACGGAAGACACCGGGAAAACGGCAAAAAATAGGCGCTCCTCCAGCCGGCAACAGGTGACAACGACCGCAGAGAAATCGGGATACTCCTGACACGCAAAAATATCAGCAGTGCCCGGTTGTCACAAGCTACACCCCGGGACACACAAGCAACCAAGCTCGGGAACGCAGGAAGCCTGCTGGGGGAAAAAATAGCTTCAGGCACCGCAGCGACCCATGGGCAGACATAAAAAGGCTGGACAAGCAAACAGCCTTTGGGGGATCGCTTATAATGTCCTTTGAGTGTCACAGTCACAGGACAGCGTGTCAGTATATATCTCCAGGTACAATGCGAACTGAGAGGAAAGATCAAAACCACAAAAGTGTCGGGGAGGAAACATACAGGCACCAACAAAGATCTGGAAGTCATGCTAGGGGAAGTGTCACAGAAACGTCCCCATAAGAAAGAGAACCGGTCCTCAAAGGAACAACTGGTCGACCTTAGAACCGTGAGAGTACTCACAGACCGAGAGGCCCGGGATAGAAAGCCGGGCCAGGGCATCCTCTCGGCCTCAGATATCCAGGGCCCCGCTGGCAGGGACCGAGAGGGCTCTTGGAGAAAAAAAAAAAAAAAAGCTACGAAGCTCCAGCGAGCCGGGCCACGGGGGCTTGGAAGCCCGGGCCAGGGCATCCTCTCGGCCTCAGATATCCAGGGCCCCGCTGGCAGGGACCGAGAGGGCTCTTGGAGAAAAAAAGCTCCGAGGCTCCAGCGAGCCGGGCCACCGGGGCTTGGAAGCCCGGGCCAGGGCATGCTCTCGGCCTCAGATATCCAGGTCCCCGCTGGCTGGGACCGAGAGGGTTCTTGCAGGAAAAAAAGCTCCGAGGCTCCAGCGAGCCGGGCCACCGGGGCTTGGAAGCCCGGGCCAGGGCATCCTCTCGGCCTCAGATATCCAGGGCCCCGCTGGCCGGGACCGAGAGGACTCAAAAAAAAAAAAAAAAAAAAAAAAAAAGAAAGAAAAAAAATAAAGCTCCGAGGCTCCAGCGAGCCGGGCCACCGGGGCTTGGAAGCCCGGGCCAGGGCATGCTCTCGGCCTCAGATATCCATGGCCCCGCTGGCAGGGACCGAGAGGGCTCTTGAAGGAAAAAAGAAAAAAAAAAAAAAAAAACTCCCCGGCTGGCCTTCTGGTCTACCTGATCAAACCGCCACCCAGCCCCCTAGTTGTTTCAATAGGGAGTAGTGAAACTACAGCTCCCTGCAGATCTCCAGGTACAACCTCTTAGATACAGCCTGTCCTCAAACACGACACCATGTCTAGGACGAACTCGCCTGCCTGCCGGGACTCCTCTCACCCTGGCCGGCTTACCCCAGGCACTTCCTCGCCATTAGCCATCAACCGGGGACCAGGGACATTGCAGAAACTTGTCACCACTAGGTGTCGCCCGACAACGGTCTCGATCATGCAAGCAAACCGATACAAATCGTTCACCCGCCTCCACACTCACAGTCACTCGCTCGGTCTCTCTGGAGGGTCCTCCTTAGCTCACGTGGACACGCACCCACGCACAGCGGAGCAGAGTACCCACCACTTCCAACGAATGGCACATACGGTCCCGGTTGTCCCTCCGGAACATCGTGAACGCGGGCTGGACTCGGGCGGGCAAAAGCGAAAGTAAGACGGAGCGGTGAAAACACGAAATCAATCTCTAAGTCAAAGTACCTGGCTAAACGAGTCTGTTTGTTAACGGGGCAAGGAACAGGCATAAACAGACGAAGGGGGGGCACAATTCCGGGGAGGGCTGCTTGGGTTTCTTTTTCTCGCTGTCAGCAACCGCGGGCCGGCAGGTCGGCTGGCCAGCCGGCGGGCCGACTGCCTGCCACCCTCCCCCACCCAACTCCTTTTCCAAGACTAAATACAGAGCTAGAGTAAATTCAAAGAGTGATGAAATTATTTAAATTCCTGGTTTCTTTCTTTCTTTTTCTTTCAATCTTTCTTTCTCTCTTTCTTTCTGTTTGGTTTTTGTCTTGCTTCTCCCCTGGAATACATTTTCATACTGATTTGTTTTCACTTTGATCAGAAAATAATTTTTTTTCTTGTTCCTGCATCTGTGCATGCGTCTGTATCAGTATCTGAAAGGGTGGAGGGGAAAACGGATCGAGGAATCAATAACTCAGCAGGATTGGGTTTCCTTGGTAGGTGGATAAAAACAGAACATATGCCCAGTCACATTGGGAAGATTGCAAAAGAGAATCAAGCTTCCCTCGCTCTCGTTTCTCGTCCTCCCTGCCACGCTTCATAATAAAAGATAAAGGTTAAAGAGATGGAACAAGAGAAAGAGGAGGAGGGGGAGGAGCAGGAGGAGGAGGAGGAGGAGGAAGAGGATAGCAACTTTAATAATATTAAAACAATGTTCATAGACTCCCTCATTCACAGCAGCACTCAGGAAGAAATCCCGAGAGCCTCAGTGAGTCCCTGTGCCTGGGTCCCTGACTAATCCATAGGGCTTTCTGGATAGCAGATAAAAATAAAGTCAGATTAAAAAGTGAAGTAAGAATCGAATAAACAGACGGGACACATCGAAAGCTCGGAGCTTCGTATAAAAGCTGAAACGGGCCGACTTCGGAAGGGAGCGTGGAAGCATATCTTCAGCTCCTGCCTTCCACAGTTGCTGAGTTTAGGCAGTACAGAGTTCAAGGAGCCAGGCGGGTAAAACCCTAGGGTCTGAAAGCATGCTATGGATCGGCTTTTGGGTTTTGGATTTTCCTTAGTTTTCCTTTGGCCTCCATTTTTAACTTCTCTCTCTGAGAGACTTTAGTGTACGCTTGGTTCAAACTCAAGTCGTGAGATTGCGTGTCTGTGTGTGTGTGTGGGGGGGGTTGTGGTCATGTCCCTGGAAGGTTTTACCCCTGCATATCTGTTTCTATTCCTTGTTTTTGTTTGGGTTTGGTTTTTTTTTTTTTTTCCAGGAAGTGTGGCCTAGGGCCGACACAAGCCCAGACACTAGAAATAAATAAGGAAAGATCTCTGGGGCTGGAGAGATGGCTCAGTGATTAAGAGCAATGAATGCTCTTCCAGGGGTCCTGAGTTCAATTCCCAGCAACCACATGGTGGCTCACAACCATGTGTAATGAGATCTGATGGCCTCTTCTGCTGTGTCTGAAGACAGCTACAGTGTGCTCATACATAATAAATAAATAAATAAATAAATAAATAAATAAATAAATAAATAAATATCGCTGAAACACAAATCTGGGGTGACCCCTAAGCTAGGCATGGAGACACACACACAAACACAAACGCTAAAGAATAAGATCACGGCCCACAATTCAGGTTCCGGAGATGAATTGTGACATCGGGTGAAGATCCTACACGGTCTTTATATCTAAAGTCCACAAAAATCTGTACCAAGTTACTACACCCATCTGGATTCAGGGATAGCTGAATCTCTTAGGAACACGTCTTTGTCGTCCACTTATTCTGCTTCCACTAGTTGGGGTATTGGACTGTGTCAGGGGACCTCCTTCGTTTGTCTAACATTTTTGTCTCAACTCTCCGACGAAGGATATCAGTGGCCCACATATACAGACGTTTCTTTCTGCCAAGTAGGACCTCAGTTTTCAGGGAGCTTACACTTTTAGTCACACACACCGCACTCAAAACAGAAGTCTGGTTCCAAATGATCCCCGTGAGTACATTTATTGTTTTACTTTCTTATCCTAAGAAAGATACACAATCAGAGGGGAAATTAAATCAGTCAAAAACTGTTTAACAAAATCCAACTGGCTGGCAGGCAGGCAGGCAGGCAGGCAGGCCTATTTATTTGCTTGGTTGGTTTGTTGGCTGATTTGTGTGTGTGTGTGTGTGTGTGTGTGTGTGTGTGTGTGTGTGTGTGTGTGTGTGTGTTTTCAGGACTGTGTGGTAGCTTAGTACGTACACAAGCCCAAGCACAAGAAATAAAGAAGACCTCTGAAACACAACTCTGGGGTGGGCCCTAGCTAAGCCATAGAGATACACACACACACACACACACACACACATACACAAAGATAAACCCTGTCATAAGATCAACATGCCTTCATGATCAATTTCTATAGGCAATAATACTAGAGGGAAGAGACATCTCTAAAACAAAAGCCAGGACTTTTTCTGCTTTGTTTTCTTGTACCTTTGTATAGCCCCGCGAGCCTTGGAACTTGCTCTGTGGACTTGGCTAACTGTGAACTCACTGAGGTTCGTTCTCCCTGCCTCTGCCACCCACACAGCCAGACAAAAGCTAGAATCTTTTTTTCTCTCCCTTCCTTCCTTCCTTCCTTTCTTCCTTTTCAAAATCTATGTGTGCTCTATCTAATGCCTGTATACCTGCCTGCCAGAAGAGGGCACCAGAACCTAGGAGGACACACCATGTGGCTTTCTGAGAATCCAGGGTTCTGATTTTTTTTTTTTCTTTTAACATGAATTCTAACACAGAGGGTCGGTATCTGCCCCCGGCTCTTCTAGTGCTGCTTAGCACTGTAAATCATAAAGGCTGTGCATCTTTTATCCTAAAACAAAATAATCAAGGTGGGGTAAGAGGCCCGGTTTGGGATTAAACATTTCTACAGCATAACTGTGTGCTGTTTGTCCTTCATGTGACTGGGGGCAGGGGTGGGGAGGCTCCTAAGAAATAAATCTGAAACAGTACGGTGGATCATTTTGACCGTGTGGGTTGGGGGTGTAGATGACTAGAGTTTGTCTGTTTGACAAACTAGAGTTTTTTTCTCTGAATGTAGAACTCACTGTCCTGGAGTTCAGACTCTCTGTCTGTCTGTCTGTCTGTCTGTCTGTCTGTCTGTCTCTCTCTCTCTCTCTCTCTCTCTCTCTCTCTCTCTCTCTCTGCCTCTTAGAGACCAGAAATTAATGGAATTCACTCTTATGCCCAACTTCCTCTTCTCTCTTGAACCCATGCATGACCGTTTGTTTCACCTTCCTGTTTCTGTCACTCGGTTTCAAATCGACCTCACCAAGATGGAAGCTGACATGTGGATGTCAGCCATCTTACTGCTGGCTGACTGACCTCACCAAGATGGCGGAGGCTGGCCACGTGACCCGCCATTCCAGGTCGCTTTTGTTTCTCCACTCCCCAGCCTCTAGGGGACCCTCTTTGCATGTGCAGAATATAGAGGAGGCAACAGACAGCTGCCAGAAGTCGCATAACGTCCACAGACACATGATTTCTTCCCGCTTTCGTCCACTACTTTTAAATGCCAGAAAAATAGATCATTTTTATTTTTTGCTGTTATTTTTAATTAAAACACATAATAAAAGATAAACATAATCAGCCATCTTGAAACTCCTTTCCCGTAACTTGGTCCGTAGACTAAGCTCGCTACAAATTAACAGTGAACCACCTCCCTCTGCCACCACCACTACTGCCTGGCGGAATCATAAAAAAAAAAGACAAGAATCGTAGCTAGTCATAGTGGTGTATAACTTTTATTCTGGCAGGCTCTTACAGGTTTGAGGCCAACCTGGTCTACAGAGTGTATCCAAGACAACCAGGAGGTCTGCTATGTCTGCCTCTGCCACCCCTCAAAGCTGCAGACAGATGGGAGGGGGTTCTGGATGAGCATGGGAGGGAGAGAGGTAAGGAAAAAAGAAAGGAGGGACGAAAGGAGAGAGAGAGAGAGAGAGAGAGAGAGAGAGAGACAGAGAGACAGACAGACAGAGACACAGACAGAAAGAGATAGAGAGACCTATAGACTTTGTAAACTGAGAAAAACTTAAAGCAATTGAAAGACGGTAGGACTGTTGTCCACAGAACTTTTGATTTTTTTTTTCCACGCACCATCTAAGGGTGGTTTAAATTCCTGGTTTCTTTCTTTCTTTCTTTCTTTCTTTCTTTCTTTCTTTCTTTTTTCTTTCTTTCTTTCTTTGGTCTGTTTGGTTTTTCTCTTGCTTTTCCCCGGGAATATATTTTCATACTGATTTGTTTTTACCTTGATCAGAAAATAATAATTTTTTTCTTGTTCCTGCATCTGTGCATGCGTCTGCGTCGTCTGTCTGTCTGTCTTTCCATCTGCCAGTGTTTATACTAAGTTGACCATATTTATGTTTATATATATATCTGCTGCCCTTCATCTGTCTATGTAGAACAGTCCAGCTGTCATCAGTTCAGCAAGGCAAGCAGGGACACACCTGGGGGTCTGAGAGCATGCTAGATCAGCTCTCAGGATGTGGACAAGGAAAAAATAAAGAGAGGGTGGAGGGAAAAACGGATCGAGGAATCAATAACTCAGCAGGATTGGGTTTCCTTGGTAGGTGGTTAAAAACAGAACATATGCCCAGTCACATTGGGAAGATTGCAAAAGGGAATCAAGCCTCCCTCGCTCTCTTTTCTCATCCTCTCTGCCACGCTTCATAATAAAAGATAAAGGTTAAAGAGGTGGAACAGGAGAAGGAGA